>NC_030427.2:32408710-32443710 GCF_001660625.3 Ictalurus punctatus
TCCGTAGCATTGGCACCGGCTTCCGCTACTGAGCTGCCAGGTCGAGCCTTCTCCCTTCAGTGTTCAGCTCCCGCTCCCGAACTCGCAGTAGCTGCGTCTGGTACTCTTGCCGCTTAATCTCCAACTCAAGCTCTTTTAGCGCTAGTTGCCAACCGGGGTCCACTGCGCAGGCCTCAGGCTGTTGACGACCTGCAACAACCTTATCCTCCAGCTCAGTCATGGCCTCCACCCTGACGGTTACCGGAAGAGGCTGGGTAGGCTGCGTAGCGACACCTGGAAGTGCTTCACGCTCAGGGAGGATTTTTTGAGCCATGAGTGCCGCATATAACGCCAGCTTAACCACCTTTTTTCTAGCCATACAGGGAAGTCCATCCATCCATCCATCTTCTACTGCTTACCCCTTTTCAGGGTCATGGGGAACCTGGAGCCTATCCCAGGCAGCATCGGGCACAAGGCGGGGTACACCCTGGACAGGGTGCCAGTCCATCACAGGGTACAATCACATACACACCCATTCATACACTATGGACACTTTAGACATTATGATAGAAGATACAAACTACTTGCTTGAGAATGGTCTTGCTGTGCCTAGCTGTAGTCCCTGGTGCTCACCCTGCCTACTAGTTCCAAAGCCTGACAAAAGCTATAGGTTCTGCACAGATTATAGAAAAGTCAATGCTTTAACTAAGGTAGACTCGTTTCCCCTCCCAAGAATGGAAGATTGTGTTGACTGAATTGGAAATGCAAAGTTTGTCACAAAACTGGACCTTCTAAAGGGTTACTGGCAGGTTCCACTCAACCCACGTGCATCTGAGATTTCTGCTTTCGCTACACCAGACAGGTTCCTCCAATATACGGTCATGGCTTTTGGTCTGAAAAATGCTCCAGCTACATTTCAGCGGCTAATGGCACAGGTATTGGTAGATGTAGAAAACTGTGAAGCTTACCTTGACAATGTAGTCGTTTTTACAGACACCTGGGATAGTCATATTTGTGTGTTAGCCCATGTGTTTGCTCGTCTCCAGACAGCCTCTCTTGCTCTGAACCTCACAAAATGTGAGTTTGGTCATGCCACCATAACCTACTTCGGTAAACAGGTTGGACCTGGTGCTGTTCGCCTACTGGATGCTAAAGGTAAGTCCATTGCCACTTTTCCTTCACCTACGACAAACAGAGAACTTCGATGCTTTCTTGGGATGGCTGGGTACTATAGAAGTTTTTGTACGAATTTTTCAGATGTTGTGTTGCCTCTCACAAATCTCCTCCGTAACTCAGTTTCTTTTGTGTGGTCTTCTAGCTGTAAGGCTGCTTTTGAGGCTGTTCAGATGTTGTTATATAGTGCATCTGTTGTTTCTGCTTTGTGAAGCTCTTCAAACTTGAAGTAGATGCTAGTGGTATGTGTGCCAGTGCTGTCTTGATTCAGGAAGATGCTCAGGGCATAGATCACCTGGTTAGCTTCTTTTCTCACAAGTTTAACCGTCATCAGTTGAACTACAGCACTATTGAGAAGGAGGCCCTTGCCCGTTTGCTTGTGCTCCAACATTTTGAAGTTTATACTGGTTCTCGCTCTGACCCTGTTACTGTTTTTACAGACCACAACCCCCTAGTGTTTTTACATCGTATGTCAAACAGCAACCAACGGCTCATGCGGTGGTCCTTGATTGTGCAAGGTTTTAACATAACAATTCAGCATAAGAAAGGGTCTGAAAATGTTGTGGCTGACTATCTCTGTGTTATTTTAATGACAGTTGTGAACCTAACGTTCACTCTTAAGGGAGGGGGAGTTATGTTATCCAATGTATTTCCGTTTGCTCTATGTGCTATTTGTGTGCACTATGTCGGTGGTGGGATGGGTTTCTTTTGTCTCCACCTCCTTCTCTAGGCCCCGCCTACTGCATGCGTCACGTTATGGCTTGCTAGTGGATGATCACGTCTTGTCCAGGCCTGCTCCAGACTTGTGCGACAGGATTGGTTGTCTGCACGGTTCCGGAAGTGTACTTAAGCCTCGTCAGTCTCCATCCCAGGGCAGATCATTGCCATTTGCTTTGTGTATAGAGAGAAGTGCTTTTCACCGGTGTACGACCTTATGCCTGATTGGACTCTTTTTATGCTCTGCCCCGTTACGATTCAGGTGATACACTTGTGCATATACGTACAGTATCTCACAAAATTTAGTACACCCCTCACATTTTTGTAAATATTTGATTATATCTTTTCATGTGACAACACTGAAGAAGTGACACTTTGTTTATTTAAAATAAATTCCACAAAATGAGTGTTAGAAATATAAACGTCAGACTAAAACTTTACACAACTGTTTGTACAAAACAGAAAAGAACCCTATGCACACACCAGAATAAATATTATTAATTAAATAAAATTTATTTTATAGTATTTATGCATTATTTTTATGGATGCACAAAAAAGCACCCAATTAAACTACAGTCCTATATTAATAATAAAAACTCCCTTTCACTGCACCTTGTGGTTTCTGTTACTCGCTGCCTTTAGGAATATTGTTTTACTTGTGTTTATTTTTGATGATAATGTTTTAATTAGACATTACAGATCTTGCTCGCACTCTATCAGCGTGTCTACACCGCGTGTGATCAGAAATGCGACCTCGTTACTAACACATCACTTCTGTTATAATAAACAAAAGAATTTACACTGCATTTACATGGCAAGCATGCAAATACAACATATAATTACAATTAACTTAAATTAAAGTAAACCTTTTAAGCAGCTTGCACTAGTTTCCCCTGCCCCTTACACATAGTGGAGTATTTTGGAACATAACTTTATCCTCGTGCATCATTTTAATTTCCACGGTGTTTAAAATGCTGCTTAGAGGACTTGGATGTTGGACTTGGAGGAGACTGAGGTCATGTTGGGAATAAAAGGTAATGCTGACAGAAAGTAAACTGAAGAAAGTCATTATCGGTGACTCTGGGTGTTTGCTAATGCTAATGCTAATGCTTTTTTTTAGTAAAAAAGATGCTTTAGTAAAAAATAATGCTTTTTTTTAGTAAAAAAAAATGCTAGTGTTATATTTGAGATGATATTACCTTTCTAAAATCCACACACTAGACGGTAGAGTACACAGTGCATACTGTAAGTGTACAGTACTTCATTTGGGACACAACTTTAGTATTTACTCTCCAAACTGTGTTTTCTGAAGAGAAGTAACGTATTGAGTAAACATGCCCCATGCAGCACGCAGACCAACTAATGAGATTCCTTGACAACGGATCTTCCTAATCGATTATTATCGATTTTATCGATTAGTTGTTGCAGCTCTAAATTGAATACATTGGCCATGCTGTCAATGGAAAAGAATGACTGAGATGAAGGACTTTAATCAGAAAGTAATTGAGAATTTTGCAAAGCAGAAAGAAAGAAGGGCAAAATTTATTTTCAAGTAGTGTTACTGGCCATTGTTTAGGCAACATTACTGTGTTGGTTTTTTTGAGTGATTACTGTAATTACTTTTTTACTGATAATAAACCCACATTAAACTCAAATTCGTGGTCATTTATTACATTCTTTAACAGCCAAATTTTCCATTTTTAGCTAAGCAGTGATGATATTTTGTTATTTCACATATTAGATGGCTGTTTAACAATTACATTCAGTCCCGCATTACTAACGGTGTGAATTTCAGTTTGTTAGCCCCCCCAGAATAGTTTTATCCAAATTTTCAAAGATGATTTCAAAGATAAATCCTGGCTCAGTAGAAGTGATGATGGTTGTGTAACAGGTATGGAAAGTATTCCATACATTTAATGTGTAGAATTACACAAAAGGAAACATATACCTGATGTAGCTGTCTACTTATGTGAGTACTTTCCCTTTTAATTGTCATGATGTCATTGGTCTGTGTAATTTCCTGTTTTGGCTTCTCCTCTTCCCTTTCACATTATAATTGAATGGGAGAGGTACGTTTAATTTTGAGTTCTCAGTAATCTTGTTTCATCTTTATTTAAATCATTATTTATATACACAGCAAATTGAACAGAGTTAAATTTTTGGTGTTGGTGAACAGAGAGTCAATCTATCTCTACTTGGAATTGATCTAACTCTTTATGTTGTCTAAACTGTTAGATTTCACACTGTACCACAAAAGAGTTGGTGTCAAAATGGAGTGTTATAACTGTTTTCTAGAAATCAACTCTGATAGTGTCACTGCTATGGTGGACCTGCCAGATAAGATACCTCTGTTTGGGTCTTTTCTTAAACAGGAACACTACCATGATCCTGAGGGTAATGCTCTCTTCATTGCATGGAGGATCAAGACAGTTCAACGTAACACCTGTGCTGGCTACAGGTGTCATTCCAAGACTGTTCTTCGGGATGGTCCAAAAACCAGACGAGAATTTCTGTTAACCTATCAACAGCTATTTGGTGAGGAGTGCAGGGAGGCGATATCTACAATACGACATTCTACTGATGAATCTGTGGTCAAAGAGAAGATGAGAGCAACTTTCCAGTATTGACAGAAGATGGTCGGTGAGGATGCATCATCTTCAGTCCTGGATTTGTTTCCCTGATGTACTTGGATTGGTAAGAAAATCTTCTTTTCACTGGTACAGAAGAGAAAGGAGTTGTTCAATGATCACCATAAGAACAACAGGCCGGTTCAAACTGAGAAATTCAACATTTTAATCTTTTATATCCCAAATGTATGCATAAATAACACAACAGATCTTAATTGTTAGTGTTTGACCTTTCATCCATTTATGTCCGTTATGTTTAAACCTGTATAAACCTTGTTCATAGATCGACCAGGATTTCTCCGTGATGTTTGGTGACGAAGTGTCTCAGAAGTTCCTGGCAAAGTGGTCAACATTTTTCAAGCAAAAAATCATTGCAGACTGCAAGACTCTTAAGAATATGGGCGAGCTGCTGTCAGGAACTGAACCTGAATCTGAGGACTACAACGGTCACTATAAACTGTTTTGTATTTAAAAATATTCCAGTCTTTAAAAAAATAATTAAAGAGAGATAATTTAATTATTTTGTGATGTCTTTAGGATGGACCAGCGATATGTCTCCAATCCTTTTGCTGCTGCATCTGCTCCCTCTAACCTCAAGAGGCTAACCTCAAGAAAAAAACATCCAAGATCAGTTCAGCTCAAGCGACCAGCCATCTTGTGAGATATTAAGGTATGCAGAAGTTAATATTTAAACATCAGATCTTCATTTTAGGAACTCTAGAGGTGTAGATTATTTTGGGATTCTGAGACCAGCATCTCATTTTGCTTACTCCACCTGCAAACAAGATGTGATGGTGCTAGTAATAATGTAAAAAAAAATTCAAAGAGTTTTATTTTCATATTTATTTTATGTCCCTTTGCTGACCTACAGGAAGGAGCCAGTGTGACTACCTTCATTGAGAGTGCTGACACAAGACAACCATTCCTCCTCTGCATTGGTGAGCGAAAGAAGGATATCCAAAAGTTCTATTTTAGATTATTATCGACCTAAAACGATCCCATGTAAGGCGCACACATCAGTGGCAGCTTTTGATGAACTGTTCAAAGCTCACTATGTCTTCAGTTTCTCATATGATGAAGCTCTTTGTGATTTCTACACATTTATCCAAACCACCATCTATAACATCTATGTCGGAAGAGCAAAGGAGAGCCCGCGTGTTAAAGAACTTCGAGCACGATTGCTACAGCGAGATTAACAGCCTTGAAGATGTTCACATGTTTTGTATGTAAAGCGCACCTCAGAACTTGTTTGGTTCTTTGTCAACATTTAAAATTTCAATATGGTTAATATCCTAGCAAAAAGTTACATTTAAAATGTGGAGAGCCAGGTCGCCTGTTATCATTTTGTATTTATAGTGGCTTCCGAAAACACCTCAGTAGTCACACTATGGATCAAGAGATTGATACTAATCAGGATGTTTCCACTCAGGGAGAATATGAGGCGGAATGTTCAAATGATCGCACAAATTCTGTTGCCACATACTTCACAAAGTTCTGTTGTTACAAGTCAGCTATCTTCAATGTGTGGATCAATTGTTGCTCATTTACAAGCATCAGGTCTTTCTGAACGTGCTGTCCAAACAATTGATTGTTCAATGGAAGAAGTTGTTAATGATGTTAAAAGCCAAGCACGAGATGCAGTTCTTAAAACTGTTACTCCTGAAAGTACAAGTTCAGACACTTGTAGAAGAATAGAACACTGTTTTGATCAATTAGGTAATCCTTTTCCAGCATTAAACACTGAGTCAAAGAGGCATAAATATGATGAGAAATGGGAAATAGTTGAACCTAAAGAATGTGTTCTTGGGGTGAGAATGGATTTGTGCAGAGCTAGAACTATAGGTATCTGTAGTCAGGTTCCCGTAACGGACAAGTGGACAAACAGAGTGGAACTGGAGTTTACAAAAACATTAATGATGGGTTGTATTTCCAAAACCATGCACTGTTCTCACAGCAAAAGCATGCTTTACAGATTCTACTCTATTATGACGATTTTGAAACTGCTAACCCTCTAGGTTCCAAGAGGTGGATCCACAAACTTGGTTGTATCTGTTTTACTCTAAAAAAAATCTTCCACCCAAGTGTAACTCGGTACTGATTAGTGTACATCTTGCAGCTCTATTCTACACAGAAGTTCTTAAGACAAATGGTTTTGATGTGATATTAAAGCCTCTTATTGATGACCTGAAAATCTTAGAAGCCGAGGGCATACAGCTTACTTGTTTTGAACAACCATTGTTTGACTCAGTAATTCAAGTAACAGGAGATAATTTGGCTTTAAATGGCTTGCTGGGATTTGTGGAATCTTTCAGTGCAACTAATTTCTGTCTTATTAGGCCTTGCCTTTCTCAATCATTAGCTCAAATTTGACCTATTCTCAAACCAGACAGTTCTTGGAGATTTGTACACTGACTTATTCACTTGTAGTGGCTTCTACTCCTGATGTACTGGCATTTCTTTTGCCAGAGGCTATTATTCGATGTGTCCAATGGTTTCTGGTTCTGATATGCAGAACCGATATTTATTTATTGTTTTACTTCTGTTTTTGACACAATGATAATTCTCAATTTCACTTCCTCCTCGTATTTAAAACAAAACTTTTATTTATATACTAATAAATAGAGGGGTCTGAAAGAGTGCAAAAAAGTGCAGTTACTAAAGTGTCTTTTATAAATAAAAGCGCCGATGAGAGTCTGAGAGTTTGTCGCCATTTCTTAGCACCTAGCAACTTATACTACATATCAAGCATTTATGTAATCTAATTTGCATATTAATGGCTGTTAGAGCAGTCCTGCATGCAATTCTCAAAACAGCCATTTATCGGTTGAGCCGATCTTACAAAAACAGATAACCGATTATAGAAAAATGCTTAAATATCGACAAATATCAGTAAAACCGATTATTGGTCAATCTCTAATTGTGATAGTGATCCTGCATATAATTCTAAAACATGCAGGTCATACAAACATCATCTTACTTCTTGAAGGAACACATACAACATTATATATGTTCTCCTGGTCAAGGTTGCAGTAAATCTGTAAATCAGTAAATTCAAAAAACTATATCAGGAACACTGGGCTCAAGGCACCATGGATTGGATGGAGTTCCATCAGAGGATGTTCAAAAGACATACAGTATCTCACAAAAGTGAGTGCACCCCTCATATTTTTGTAAATATTTGATTATATCGTTTCATGTGACAACACTGATGGAATGACACTTTGCTACAATGTGAAGTAGTGAGTGTACAGCTTGTGTAACAGTGTAAATTTGCTGTCCCCTCAAAATAACTCAACACACAGTCATTAATGTCTAAACCGCTGGCAACAAAAGTGAGCACACCCTTAAGTGAAAATGTCCAAATTGGGCCCAAAGTGTCAATATTTTGTGTGGCCACCATTATTTTCCAGCACTGCCTTAACCCTCGTGGGTATGGAGTTCACCAGAGCTTCACAGGTTGCCACTTGAGTCCTCTTCCACTCCTCCATGACAACATCATGGAGCTGGTGATTAGAGACCTTGTGCTCCTCCACCTTCCATTTGAGAATGCCACACAGATGCTTAATAGGGTTTAGGTCTTGGCCAGTCCATCACCTTCACCCTCAGCTTCTTTAGCAAGGCAGTGGTCGTCTTGGAGGTGTGTTTCTGGTCGTTATCATGCTGGAATACTGCATACTGATCATGCTCTGCTTCAGTATGTCACAGTACATGTTGGCATTCATGGTTCTCTCAATGAACTGTAGCTCCCCAGTGCCGGCAGCACTCATGCAGCCCCAGACAATGACACTCCCGCCACCATGCTTGACTGTAGGCAAGACACACTTGTCTTTGTACTCCTCACCTGGATGCCGCCACACATGCTTGACACCATCTGAACCAAATAAGTTTATCTTGGTCTCATCAGACCACAGGACATGGTTCCAGTAGTCCATGTCCTTAGTCTGCTTGTCTTCAGCAAACTGTTTGCGGGCTTTCTTGTGCATCATCTTTAGAAGAGGCTTCTTTTGGGGACGACAGCCATGCAGACCAATTTGATGCAGTGTGAGGCGTATGGTCTGAGCACTGACAGGCTGACCCCCCACCCCTTCAACTTCTGCAGCAATGCTGGCAGCACTCATACGTCAATTTCCCAAAGACAACCTCTAGATATGACGCTGAGCACGTGCACTCAACTTCTTTGGTCGACCATGGCGAGGCCTGTTCTGAGTGGAACCTGTTCTGTTAAACCACTGTATGGTCTTGGCCACCATGCTGCAGCTCAGTGTCAGGGTCTTGGCAATCTTCTTATAGCCTAGGCCATCTTTATGTAGAGCAATAATTATTTTTTTCAGATCTTTAGAGAGTTCTTTGCCATGAGGTGACCAGTATGAGGGAGTGTGAGAGCGATGACACCAAATTTAACACACCTGCTCCCCATTCACACCTGAGACCTTGTAACACTAACAAGTCACATGATACCGGGGAGGGAAAATAGCTAACTGGGCCCATTTGGACATTTTCACTTAGGCTTGTACTCACTTTTGTTGCCAGCGGTTTAGACATTAATGGGTCTGTGTTGAGTTATTTTGAGGGGCCAGCAAATTTACACTGTTACACAAGCTGTACACTCACTACTTTACATTGTAGCAAAGTGTCATTTCTTCAGTGTTGTCACATGAAAAGATATAATCAAATAATTAAAAAAATGTGAGGGGTGTACTCACTTTTGTGAGATACTGTATATGGGTGTGGTGGTCAGGGATCCCCATACTTTTAGCCATATAGTGTAGTTAACTGTAAACAAATGGTCGGTGCAACGACAGAGATATCTCTTCGTATCTCAACATTGAGCCCACAGTAGTGGGACATGGACAAAAATGCTTTTTGGACCTATAAATGTTTCATAATTTTTTACATTAAGCTGTGGCCAGCTGTGGCTCAGGTGGTAGAGCGGGTTGTCCACTAATTGAAGGATTGGCGGTTCGATTCTCGGCCCATGTGACTCCACATGCCGAAGTGTCCTTGAGCAAGATACTGAACCCTGAGTTGCTCCAGATGGCAAGTTAATGCCTTGCATGGCAGCTCTGCTACCATTGGTGTGTGTGTGTGTGAATGGGTTAATGAGACACAGTGTAAAGTGCTTTGGAGAAAAGCGCTATATAAGTGTACCATTTATTAAAATCACATTAATCAGTATTTTTTTATGCCAAGGTGTGTAATGACACTGTGTTTATATTTATCAAGCATCATATGACAAATTTGAACATAAATCTACAATTTCACTGCTGAGTCTTAAAAATGCCTGTAGTTGCAGAAACACCCATAAAAGATTCATTCAAAATGAATGATCAATCACTAACAGCTATTGTAATACACCAACTCACCTGTCACCAACTGTTGTGTATCCGGAGAGGTATAATCTCTCTTTTATTCATTTATTTATTAAATTTTTATGGTTTACTAAATTACTGTTACATGTTTATTCACACAGTGGTTTGCATAACGTTAGCTGCATTACTAGCAAACACGGCTAATTTTATTGCCTTTTATTCTTACCTTTTTATTCTGTTTGTGTTTAAAAACTAAAAGAGAAAATCAGACACATGACTAAACTTTACATTTGAGCCAGTAGCAGCAGGAGTCTGTGGAGATTTTCCTAAAGAGCGGCATCTGGACTCTGATTTCATTATAAGAGGTGTAAAGAATCAGGACACTGGAAGAAAAATACAGAGATTCAGAACTCACCTTTAATGAAGGAAAAAAGACGAAAACATTGTTGGCGTAAATACTAGATTGGGTAAATCTACTGGGAAAGGCAGTCAGTCAGTTATAAGAGAATTTAATGGTTTTAATATGAAAGTGGAAGTTTTTGAGGAAAACGAACAGTTCCCTCAGACTGTCCTGTTAGCCATAGCCTATCATTCGATTTTATTAGTTACTTTCTTCATATATTTAGCTATATTATTTAGATCCAATTGGTCGGATTTTTGGCGTGTCCAAAAATCTAAGATGGCCGCGCACACAGTTGCTGCGGCTCATGGCTCTCCTTTCCAGTGCCCTCTTTTGTTGTTTTTGTATTATTTCTTTATTACTTGTTTGAGAATTATCGGTTCCACGAACATCTGCTATACAAGTCAGAACCTTATGGATATTGGGGACCAACACCGCATACCTATTTTTCAAGAATGTTTCATCACACGCACAACATCCCAGACGACATAGCGAGATTGCCGGGCACTCCGTGGATTGTTGTCGGGTCCAGAAGGCAGCGCAGACGGAGGAGGGAGAGGAAGCAAAAGCGGGGATGCAGGTCCGGTATTATGCTAAGGCTAAGAAAACAACCACACTAGCCTACGTTCATGACTGCTGTGTTTTGATTATTACTGAAACCTGGCTTCATCCGAGGATACCCGATGCTAGCATGCAGCTAGCAGGTCGTACTATGCTTCGCTGGGACAGGACTGAGGACTCCGGTAAAAGCAGGGGGGGGGGGGGGGGGGGGGGGGCTCTGTATGTATGTGCATGAGAATTGGTGTAATAACGGAACAATTCAATTCAATTAAATTTTATTTGTATAGCGCTTTTTACAATAGACATTGTCTCAAAGCAGCTTTACAGAAATATCAACATGGTATACAGATATTAAAGGTGTGAATTTATCCCAACTGAGCAAGCCACTGAGTGGCGACGGTGGCAAGGAAAAACTCCCTAAGATGTTTTAAGAGGAAGAAACCTTGAGAGGAACCCGACTCAGAAGGGAACCCATCCTCATCTGGGTAACAACAGTTAGTGTGAAAAAGTTCATTATGGATTTATCTGAAGTCTGTATTGCCTTAGGAGCAGCCGTAGTCCCAGCAGTCTGGAATTAGAGAAGATTTGAGCTCCATCCAGAGGCAGAAAGGATCTGGATCTCTAGTATCTCCATAAATTCTAACAGCTAACAGTAGTGATTATCACGGCTGTGTATATTCCACCCGACGCCAATGTGAACACGGCGCTCTCTCTCCTGTTGAACACCATAAACGAACAGCAGCGGGCTTACCCCGACGGTGTTCACATAATTGCAGGAGACTTTAATAAGGCGAACTTGAAGACTGTACTCCCGAAATTCTATCAACATGTTAAGTGTTTTACTAGAGGGGCGAACACTCTGGATCATGTTTACTCCAACATTAAGCATGCGTATAGAGCCATACCTCTCCCCCACCTCGGCCAATCAGACCATCTCTCCCTCCTGCTCTCCCCTGCCTACACCCCCCTCAGACGCAGTGTCAAGACCACTATAAAGACTGTTACCACCTGGCCTGATGATGCATTCTGCAAACTACAGGACTGCTTCGAACAGACAGACTGGGATTTGTTTGAACATCAAGAGCTAAAAACATTATCAGGAACGGTACTGTACTATATCAAGTTCTGTATCGGAAATGTGACTATGGGCAAAAACATTCGGGTTTTCCAAAACCAGAAACCATGGATGACCAAACAGGTCCGCACACTACTCAAAGCCCGCGACGCTGCCTTCAGGTCTGGTAATAGAGCTCTGTACAGAGCTGCCCGTGCCAATCTGAAAGGTGGTATTAAGGAAGCTAAGGCGGCCTATAAGAGGAGCATAGAGTCCCACCTGTCCAGCAAAAATAAACGGGAGGTGTGGCATGGCATACAGAACATCACGAACTACAGAGGCCGTGAGGCGACAACAGGAGACCTGAGTGCGATGCTGGCAGAAGAGCTAAATTGCTTCTTTGCTCACTTTGAAACATCACAACAACAGCACTCATCTGCTCCAGCCTGCTGACATACTGTATCACGGTGTGGTACGGTAGCTGCACCGCAGCAGACAGGGAGAGGCTTCAGAGAGTAATAAGAGCAGCACAGAAGATCATTGGCTGCCCTCTCCCCTCCCTGATGAATATTTACACCTCCCGTTGCCTCAGCAGAGGAAAAACCATCATTAAGGACAGTTCTCACCCTGGCTTTGATCTGTTCAATCTGTTGCCCTCAGGGAGACGTTACAAGTGCATCAAAACAAGGACTAGTAGATTTAAGAATAGTTTCTTCCCGAAAGCTATTACCATTATAAACAAATACATGTACTGAGTTTACAGCATATGTATATAGTGTCTCAAAACTGTGCATTTCATAGTACCTCCCCCATCCACCCCAATATCTTGTTTATTTATCTTGTTTATTTATCTGTTTATTCTTCTTGTTTATTGAATGTACATGTTTGCACGGAACAAAAAGGAGTGGCTCTTAATTTCATTGTACATATGTATTGTAACAATAAAAGGCATTCATTCATTCATTCATTCATATTTAATTGATATTGGTGACCGTTTATGTGTTAAAAGTAACTAAAAAGAAATGTGTTAAAAATGTGTAAAGTAGAAAGTATTTACCACAGGAAAACTCACAGCTGTGTGGAGATCCTCTCAGCAGGGACGACCGTTATGCACGCGCTGGACACAAACCTCAGTTTATATGCCCTCTGCCAGGCTGTAGAGCGAGCTGTGCACGCGAGCAACAATTTACGTTTTGTGAGGTGTAAACAAATTTTATATACTTCAATTAAAAAAAAATCATTTAAAAAATACATTTACATCACCACACTTGTGCTGTTATTACCCTAGCATAAAAAAACTAAAAATAAAATACAATTATTGCCTACATGACATTTTATAGGCCTAAAACAATATGCAGCCCTATGAGTAATACAAGTTGTGTACATAATGAACTGAAGTGCAGTCATGCACTTATGCAATTATGAGGCAATGATTACAACTTAATTGTATACGGAATTTACATATTTGTATAAAGCTGGTTTGTGACAATGTCCATTGTTAAATTAATGGACTAAACTAAATTGAACTGAATTGCAGGATCCCCTGGCTACAAATCTAAGTAGCTTGTTATCTTTGTTGTACCTCTCAAATAATTACTTACATTACCAATTTAAATTTTATTTTACACACAGCGGCTCGCCGAAAGCCTTCAGGTCGCCACACAGACACTGATCGCCATGAGGACTGAGACCCCCGCCGCCTCCGTGCCTCTCCCCGACGCAACCAGCGAGATCCGCCGCCTACTACCCCCCCTTGGCCCCGAAGAGGACCTCGAGGCGTACTTCGAGACCTTCGAGAGTATCGCCCGCCGGGAGGGGTGGGACTGTGACGACTGGCCCCGAGCCCTAGGTCCCCTGCTCACGGGAGAGGCCCGAACAGCCTACTATGCCCTCGAGCCGGAGGAGGCCATGGACTACCTGGCGATGAAGGAGGGAGTCCTGGCGTGGTGTGGCTTATCGATCAGGTGCCCGACCACGTTGCCAGATGAATGCCCTCATCCGGATCACCAAACGATGGCTCCGACTGGATCGGCATACCGCCTCGGAGGTGGCGGAGAAGGTGGCGGTCGACCGTTTCCTGAGAGCGCTACCCCGGGCAGAGAGACAGGCCGTGGGGGCCCACGCCCCAACTACGCCCCAGGAACTCCTGACTGCCCTGGAGCAAACCTTGGCCACCCTGGAGCTCGACTCCGGGGAGCAGCAGCACCTCGATCTGCCCCTCGGTGCCCAGGGCCCCCGGTCTGACCGCCAGACCCGGCCCCGCATCTGGAGGAACCCCCAGAGGGCGCCCACTTGTGAACACCCCCGAGACGAGCCCATGCCTACAGAGCCGGAGAGGGAAGCCGCCCGGCGGCTTACAAAACCATGGCTGGCAGGCTGCGCCCTCCATCAGCAGCAACCAGCTGAGGTCCAGATCCGGAGCGAAGCCGGCACCTGGCCCTTCCAGGTCGGAATCATCCCCGAACTCCCCGTGCCCCTCCTCCTGGGATGAGACTGGCCAGGATTCCGGGTGGTACCGAGAGCCGAGCCCCGGAGACCGCGGCGGCGGGGGAAGGGGATCCCAACCTGGCCGGCCTACCTGGCCCAGGACGACGGAGAGGCCCCCTCAGAAGGTAAGACCCCCCAAACTACTAACCCTCTGTCGGCTGTCTTTCCCCAGGTAAACTGGGAGGGGAAGTTCGGCCGGGAGCAGAAGGAGGACGACCGGCTGAAGCACTGCTGGGCCCAGGTACGGGTGATAGAGGGGGTCGACCAGAGCCCAGACCTGAGGCTCCCCACATCGTACTTCCTCGTCCGAGGGGGGCTCCTGTACCAACGGGCCTGCCGCCGCGGGGAGCAGGTGGACCTACTGGTGGTGCCCCGAGCCAAGACAGCTGTCTTATTACACCTAGCCCACACCCATCCCCTCGGCGGCCACCTGGGGGCCCGAAATACCCTGGAGAAACTGCGGGACCGCTTCGTGTGGCCCGGGATGGACGCGGAGGTCCGGACCTTTTGCCAACAGTGCCCGCAGTGCCAACGCACGGCCCCGCGGAGGCCCCCGCCGGCGCCCCTGATACCCCTGCCCATCATCGGCGTCCCGTTTGAGCGAGTGGGCATGGATCTCGTGGGGCCCCTACCCAAGTCGGCCCGGGGCCATGAATACATCCTGGTCCTGGTCGACTACGCCACTCGGTACCCTGAGGCGGTGCCGCTCCGCAAGGCCACCTCGCAAAACATCGCCAGGGAGCTGGTACTCCTCTTCAGTCGAGTGGGGATCCCCAAGGACGTGTTGACCGACCAAGGTACGCCTTTTGTCTCGAAGCTAATGGCGGATTTGTGTCGTATGTTACAGGTGAAGCACCTCCGGACGTCCGTCTACCACCCCCAAACCGACGGACTTGTTGAAAGGTTCAATCAGACCCTCAAGCGGATGCTGCGCCGGGTGGTGGACGAGGAGGGGAGGAACTGGGACCTCCTCCGCCCCTACGTACTCTTCGCCGTTCGGGAGTGCCCCCAGGCGTCCACGGGCTTCACGCCCTTCGAGCTCCTGTTCGGGCGGCGGCCGCGGGGATTGTTGGATGTAGCCCGCAAAGCCTGGGAGGAGCAACCATCCCCTTTATGCTCCGTCGTCGAGTACGTGCAGGACATGCAAGCCAGGATTGACAGGGTGGGCCCCATCGTCCGGGAGCACATGCTGGCGGCGCAGGAGGAGCAGAAGAAGGTATACAACTGCCCCGCACAGCCCCGGGAATTCCAACCGGGCAACCGGGTCCTCCTGTTAGTGCCCAGCAGCGCCTGCAAGTTCCTCGCCCGGTGGCAAGGTCCATACACTGTCCTCGAGCGCCGGGGCCCAGTCAACTACCGCCTACAGCAGCCCGGTAAGCCGAAGGATGGGAAGCTATACCATGTAAACCTGCTGAAAAAGTGGGTGGAACCAACCCCGGTGGTGTCGGCGTTCGCAGCTCAGGACTCGGACCGGGGCAAGGGTACCTTGGTCGGCTTCGGGGAGGACCTCACCCCCACCCAAAGACAGGAGCTTACCGAGCTGACCGACCAGTTTGTAGATGTGTTTTCGGCTGCCCCGGGAATGACTCAGCTGGTCCAGCATGAAATCAAGACTCCTCCCGTTGTAGTGGTGAGACAAAGGCCATACCGTGTCCCCGAGGCCCGGCGCCAGGCCATCGAGGAGGAAGTCAGTCGCATGCTGCGGGACCACATCATCGAGGAGTCCAGCAGCCCCTGGTCCAGCCCCATCGTCGTCGTGCCGAAGCCGGATGGAAGCATGAGGCTATGCAATGACTTCCGGAGGCTGAACCAGGTGTCGGAGTTTGACAGCTACCCCCTCCCCAGAGTGGACGACCTGATCGAGAGGCTGGGGAGAGCCCGATTCATATCGACCCTGGACCTCACCAAAGGCTATTGGCAAGTGGCGCTCGCACCGGAGGCAAGGCCTAAGACAGCCTTTAGCACGGCCACCGGCCACTGGCAGTACCGGGTTCTCCCCTTTGGGCTGCACGGGGCGCCCGCCACGTTCCAGCGGCTAATGGACATCCTCCTGCGACCCCACCGACAGTTTGCCACGGCCTACCTGGACAACGTGGTCATACACTCCTCCACCTGGGCTGACCACCTGTTCCACCTCAGGGAGGTCCTGAAAGCCCTCCGGGAGGCCGGCCTGACGGCGAACCCAAAGAAATGCCACCTAGGGCTGACGGAAGCCCAGTACCTGGGATACCGCATCGGACGGGGAATGCTGAAGCCCCAACAAAAAAAGATCGAGGCTGTGAAGGACTACCCACGTCCGACGTCGAAAAAGCAGGTACGTGCCTTCTTGGGATTAGCGGGCTACTACCGCAGGTTCGTGCCTAACTTTTCTGCTGTAGCCTCTCCCCTCTCAGACCTTACAAAGAAGGGCCAGCCAGACCAGGTGAGGTGGACAGCCGATGCAGAAAGGGCCTTCCAGGCCCTAAAAGAGGCCCTCACCAGCGCGCCCGATACTCCGCAACCCGGACTTTGACCTCCCGTTCACTGTACATACTGATGCTTCCGAGACCGGGCTGGGTGCCGTCCTCTCCCAGACCTTCGACGGGGAAGAACACCCAGTCCTCTACATCAGCTGGAAGCTGTCCCCGGCCGAGAGGAAGTATGCGGCGGTCGAGCGGGAGGCACTAGCAATAAAATGGGCCATCGAGGAGCTGCGATACTATCTGGCGGGCAGGCACTTCATCCTCATAACAGACCTCGCCCCCCTGCAGTGGATGGCCAAGGCGAAGGACACCAACGCCCGGGTAACCCGCTGGTTCCTTGCCTTACAAGACTTCTCCTTTCAGGTTAAGCACCGGGCGGGGGCCCAGCATGGTAACGCGGATGGGCTCTCACGACGAGACGCCCTCTGGGCCCACCACCGAGCGGCAGTAGGCTCGGAGCTGAGGGGGGGGTACTGTCGCGACGGGCAGAGATCCGGCGCACACAAGAGGGAAAACGCTCCTTCTCCAACTGCCGCACCGGCACGACGTGGGCAGCTTCCTGCCGAACATTCCGCCAGCCGGAAGGACCGCCGCGGCAGGGCGGGACTGACGCGACGCCGGCCAGCGATTGGCGGATCCAACGGGGAAGTCCCACCACTCAGGCGACGGCGGAGGAGGATAAAAGGGCACGCTTCCGGCTGGGAAGCGGAAGAGAATATCGTAGCGTCAAGACGGATTCCGTGCGTGTTTGCAGCGATTCGCAATCTCCGATCACGACGGTAACCTTACGCCCCACGCTAATTTCTCTCTCTCTCCCTCCCTCTCTCCAGGAGGCACAAGCGCGGACGAGATCGCCGGATAGTGAGAGTCGCACACACGGAGGACGCCGGCCCGGGAAAACCCCCGCCCCGCCTCGGGAATCCCGCCTCCGCCACGAGTAGACTCCGCCGGCCGTCATGCCTTCACAAAACCCCGCACTCATCCACTTATAACCCATTCACCTCACCCTAGCCACAATAAACCACCGCTTGCAACCATCCTTCTGTCTCCTGTGGGTCTGTACGCCGCCCTTCCCCGGGCTAATTCCTCACACATTCTATATAATGTTTGTTTCAGTCTAACAACTTTTAAGTGTTCAATGATTAATTTTTTTTTTTAAATCCTTCCTTACAATCTTGCTTGACATATTATGGCAGAAATGCATTTGATTAAGCTAACAAATTTATATGGCATACATAAGAATTATTATTATTATTATTATTATTATTATTATTATTAGTGGTGCTTGAAAAGCACTACTATTGTTATTCAGCATACTTATTATTATTATAACGATTATAATAATTCTTCTTCTTCCACTTTTTTCGGCACGTAACTAGTCCTGCACCGTTTGTCAGAGATCGACGGTTGAGGTGTCAAATCGATCGGCTTATTGAGGAGAGGTGTGCTATGTATTATGGAAGCAATTGGAATGTCGGCATTCCCGATACGGAAGCTCAAAGTCGGAAAATTTCCCATAGACTTGCATTGGGTTGCGAAAGAATTGGCACCCTACACAGCCAGCTCTAAAAGAATTGCCTCCATACAAGTCCGGCTCTAAAAAGTATTGGCGCCGATCTTTTTACAGCTCTCAGGAGTATTGGCGCCCTTAGCGGCTGGCTCTCAAAAGTATTGGCGCCCTATCTGGCCGGCTCTCAAAAGTATGGCGCCATACATGGCCGGCTCTCGAAAGTATTGGCACCCTACACGGCCACCATTGTGCTAACACATCCTAGCAACATGCTAGCACGATGTTAAAACATGCTTGCATGATGCTAAAACATGCTAGCGTGATACTAATACATGTTAGCATGATGCTAATACATGTTAACATGATGCTAAAACACTTTAAAACATGCTAGCATGATGCTAAAACATGCTAGCATTATGCTAAACATGATAGCATGATGCTAAAACATGCTAGCATGATGCTAACACATTCTAAAACATGCTAGCATGATGCTAACACATGCTAGCATGATGCTAAAAGATGCTAGCATGATACTAAAACATGTTAGCATGATGCAAACACATGTTAAAGCATGCTAGCATGATGCTAACACATGCTAGGATGATGCTAACACATGCTAAAACATGCTAGCATGATGCTAACACATGATAAAACATGCTAACATGATGCTAAAACATGCTAGCAATATGCTAACACATGCTAAAACATGGTTAAACATCATGCTAAAACCCACTAGCTTTCTATCAGTCCTGCTCTCAAAAGTATTGGTGCCCTTCACGGGCAGCTTTTAAAAGTCTTGGCGCACTTTCTGAATTTTGCCACACCAGCACCACTCACATTTTCTTCAGGAAATGTACCATTCTAGTTTTTTTATTCTTCTTCCATTTTTTTTTTGGCATGTAACTAGTCCCGCACCGTTTGAGATTGATGGGCGAGGTGTCAAATCGATCAGCTGATTGAGGAGAGGTGTGCTATGACTTTTATAAGCGATCAGAATGCCGGAATTCCGGCTACGGAAGCTCAAAGTCAGAAAATTTCCCATAGACTTGCATTGAGTTTCGAAAGTATTTCTCTGCGTCAAGCACCACTCACATTTTCTTCAGGAAATGTGCTGGTCTAGTTATTATTATTATTATTATACTTTTGCTCACCTGGCCACCAACTTGATGCAGTTATTGCAAGCAAAGGACATGCAACCAAATATTAAGTATTTTTACTTTAAGACCATCTGTACCTATACTTTTGCTCACCTAAATATTGGGTGGTTTGCCCCCAAAGGTGCAATGGTTTAAGTTGTTTAACACATTTAGATGTGAATTCATGGGAATGAAATGCATATGCATTCAGTTAAACAAAACATCTGTCAATTTAACCACTGCGGGTGACATTGTGGTTTTGGCCTTATGAAACTAACTTGAGGTATGGTAACTGTGGTATAAAGTGAATAATTAACTCTGGACCGTTGAATTACAGAAATATAATTGTGGCCACATTACCATGTTGTGTGTGCAATTTTTCAATGGCCCGTCATCTATCATTCCTTACATAACACACATGTTAATGTTATGACATTAAGTTTGTTATTTTCATAGCTTTTCAAAAAGTTATTTTAATAGGTTATGTTGTCTTACCTCTGATATTCACAGTGTTCCATTCAGGCCTGCTGCGCGTGCTTCAGTTTGTAACAGTTTTGGTGTGAAACAGACATTTGGAGATTTGCGTACCACTTACACTTTCCCTTCTCAAAATTTAACAATATGAATACTCATGTTCACTTAAGTGAAAAGAAAGTACTAGTGAATTGATATTTTTATTTTTAAGGTTCATCACACTTTAATAAAATAAATAAAAGGAACACGCATCAGTGTGGGATCTATATGACTAGAAACATAAACACAACCAGATGTGATGTCAGATGTCAGAGTCATATGTCTCACTCAGAGATCTGGACAGGTCGAGTAAAGTGGGCATTCCCATTGATTAAATATGTGCATTCAATGCTTGGAAAACATAAAATCATGAATACTGCAAGACCCAAAGAGTAAGCAATAACAGTCCCATTCAACAGAATACTACAGTCCATGACAAAGAATAGAATAGAGCTTTATGCCAGAATGTCTCTTCACCTCCCGTTAAAAAATGAAAAACATGTATCTTAATTTGATAAATTCACGTATCAAGAGCTGATGGCTTTATGTTAGAGCACTTGTGTTTCCTTAATGAACTTGAATGAGTATAGCTTTGTCCACACAGTGAGCAGTGATACGGCTTCTCTCCTGTGTGAATATGCTCATGTTGTTGGAGATGACTCTGTCGAGTAAAACTCTTCCCACACTGTCCACAGTGAAACGCCCTCTCTCCTGTGTGAATGCGCTCATGTTGCTGGAGAGTATGCTGACAAATAAAACTCTTCCCACACTGTGAGCAGTGATATGG
Organism: Ictalurus punctatus; assembly: GCF_001660625.3. NCBI lineage: Eukaryota > Metazoa > Chordata > Actinopteri > Siluriformes > Ictaluridae > Ictalurus > Ictalurus punctatus. Next base: position 32,429,426 of record NC_030427.2, read on the forward strand.
CTTCTCTCCTGTATGAATGTGCTTGTGCTGTTGGAGAGTACTCCGACAAATAAAACTCTTCCCACACTGTGAGCAGTAATATGGCTTCTCTCCTGTGTGAATGCGCTCGTGTTGTTGGAGATTACACTGACAAGTAAAACTCTTCCCACACTGTGAGCAGTGACACGGCTTCTCTCCTGTGTGAATGCGCTCGTGTTGATGGAGATAACGCTGACAAGTAAAACTCTTCCCACACTGTTCACAGTAATACGGCTTCTCTCTTGTGTGAATGCACTTGTGTTGTTGGAGATGACTCTGAGAAGTAAAATTCTTCCCACACTGTTCACAGTAATACGGCTTCTCTCCTGTGTGAATGCGTTCGTGTCGTTGGAGAGTACTCTGATAAATAAAACTCTTCCCACACTGGGAGCAGTGATACGGCTTCTCTCCCGTGTGAATGTGCTCATGTTGTTGGAGAGTATGCTGACGAGTAAAACTCTTCCCACACTGTGAGCAGTGATACGGCTTCTCTCCTGTGTGAATGCGCTCATGTTGTTGGAGATTACTCTGGAAAGTAAAACTCTTCCCACACTGTAAGCAGTGATACGGCTTCTCTCCTGTGTGAACGCGCTCATGTTGTTGGAGAAAACTCTGGAAAGTAAAACTCTTTCCACACTGTGAGCACACATATGGCTTCTCTGCTGTGTGGATTCGCTCATGATCTTTGAGATGACAACTTTTAGTAAAACTCTCCCTACAATTTGAGCAGTGGTACATCTGGAAAACAAAATTATTAATTAAATTAATTTTTTTTATTTATTTTGTCCCCATGTGTTTCTCGAATTGTAATTGGAAACATCTCCTACAATGCTGTAATATGGCTTCACAACCAAATCACTCACCTTTAACGGCTGTAACAACTTTGCAATTTTAGATTTGTAATGTAATTCCATTGATTGCAGTCCAATTTTGCTCATGCCAAAACCACTTATTGATCATTTTTGAGAGCCAAGATGAATGAGACCTGATCAAATTTACACATCATTTCTCATCACTAACCACACAGAAATAGTTAATGTAGATCTTGATATGTTTATAAAATTCAGAGACTGGCCATACAAAAGAGACCTTGCTCTAGGCGTCAATGTTTTTTCAAGCTGAACTACTGTATTTGTTTAGATGCTGGAACATCAACATGGAACTGTGTTTCCAAGTACGATGGATTACAACATTATTGTAATCAACACACATTCTCACAAAAATCTGACTATCATTCAGGTGTGAAGTTATAGCTCATGCCACATGTATGCTTCTTAAAATTCCAGTAACATCGCATCTCTGGGGACTTGTAGTTACTAGGCTTCTCTGATATAATCAGGCTGTACAGGATTTCGCTGATTTTTTTTTTAATAACTGTTGCGGCGAAAAATACTTGATTTTACAGAGGCTTTTTTCAAAATTTCCAATGCAACCTGGATAATTGGTGAAATTGTTTAGCATGGACTTTTGCAGGGATGTTTGTTGGTAAATGAGACCTTTTTAGCTGTACTCATGTTCGGCACACATGAAACGAAGAGGGGTTTGGCTGAATGCACATTGTGATGATGTCACATGATGGATCTTGGCCAAATCTGCAAAAATCTGCTGTAAGTTTAAACAATTGCAAGTTCCTCCGAATATTTCTTCATTTTCTTCATATATTTAGCTATATTTATGATATTGGTGACGGTTTACGTGTTAAAAGTAACTTATAAAAGAAATGTGTTAAAAATGTGTAAAGTAGAAAGTATTTACCTCAGGAAAACTCACAGCTGTGTGGAGATCCTCTCAGCAGGGACGACCGTTAGTCGCGCTGGAAACAAACCTCAGTTTATATGCCCTCTGCCAGGCTGTAGAGCGAGCTGTGCACGCGAGCAACGATTTACATTTTGTGGGGTGTAAACAAAGTTTATATACTTTAATTTAAAAAATTATTTAAAAAATTACATTTATATAGGATTACATTTATACAGCGCTATGAGTAATACAAGTTGTGTACAAAACGAACAGAAGTGCAGTCATCCAGTGAATTATAAGGCAACGATTACAACTTACTTGTGTATATAGTTGTTGGTATATAAACCCATCCATATACTGACTGCAGAGATGCAGTCCGCAGTAGCATATATACACTTCAAGAAATCTGTCTTCTTCATTTACACTAGCACTACTGCTTTTGCATAAACAGTAAAGTACTGCAAATTCACTTATATAGTAAGTTACTGTAAACTACATAAAATACCCATAATGCAGTGCATATTACAGTAGTTAACCGTAAATAATATATATGGTATTTTACTGGGCTTTTTTGCAGTAAGTAACTGTAAAATTATAGCAAAGTCTAACAGTGCAGATGAGGTTGGGTTCCTTTTTGAATCTGGGTCCTCCAAAGGTTTCTTCTTCGTATCGTATTAGGGTGTTTTTCCTTGCCTCTGGCTGCTCATTAGGGATAATGTTATCAATTTAACATTTAGATCTGGAAGTATATATTTGTACAAAGCTACTTTGTGACAATGCCCATTGTTAAATAAATGGACTGAATTACACATAAAACTAAACTGAACTGAATTGCAGGATCCCCTGGATGCAAATGTAAGTAGCTTGTTATCTTTTGTTGTAGCTCTCAAATAATTACTTACATTACTAATTTCAATTTTATTTTACATTCTATATAATGTTTGTTTGAATCTAACAACTTGTAAGTCTTTAATATTGGGTTTTTTTATTTTATTTTTTTAATCCACTAGCTTATCTACAATCTTGTTGGACATACTATGGCAGAAATGCATTTGATTAAGCTAACAAATTTATATGGCATGCACTCCAAGAACAAAAGTTTCAAAAATGTATCTTTTAGTTTCCTAGGGTTTCTGCAACTGTGGAGGAACCTTAAAGGTTCCTTTTGGAAAAGGTTCTAATTGGAACCCTCTCTTAAATGTGCATTGACAACCCATTAGAGTTCCTTATTGAACCTGTTATTATTATAATTATTATTATTATTATTATAATTATTATTATTATTATTAACAACAATTACTCATTAATCCCATTTCACAACAAAGGCACAACACCATGGTTGTCCATAAAATGTTTAATACATAAAAAACTTGAGCACAACACACCAATGAACAAATAGAGACTTACTTAAATCAACAGAATATTGTCTTTCATGAAAAAACAATCAATTTCTTTCAACATGTAACAGAATGTAACTGAATATTTATAACATTTAGCAAATAAGAATATTTTGAACAAGATATCTCCTTCCACAAAAAAAAGTATTGGAACAGCAAGGCCAATTCTGTTATTTTCACTATACACTACAGACATTTGGGGTTGACATAAAAAGATTATCAGAATTTAAACTTTTATCTCCTCATATTTAAATCTATGATGTGTTAAACACCTTAGAATATGGCACCTTTTAATTGAACCAACCATATTTTTTTTTCAAGTGATCAAAAATATTGGAACACGTGACTGCTAGATGTTTCTTGCTGCCCAGCTATACCCTGTAAAATTGAATGTTTAAAGAATTATTAGTCGCAAACCACTCATCAGCGGAAAGAATCAGAAGGCCAGACTGGAATTCGCAAAGAAATACAGAGATGGGCCACAAAAGTTCTGGAACGAAAATTAACTATATATATATATATATATATATATATATATATATATATATATATATATATATATATATATATATATATATATATATATATCTTAATTTAAGTGTTTATTGGACCCTTTGACAAAACACATTAAAACACTTAAATAATCATTTACATATGATTTTTTTTTTGGTATCATTTTTGATTCATCGTGAATTTACGGCAATTTAATGATAACAACACTGTTTATTTTAGAAACACAAACAGATATTGTTCACGGCATTTGGAACATTTCAGTTGGTTTGGTTCTTTAAAAAAACAGGAACATTTTTATTTCATTTGGAACACTGTACTTCTTTCCCATCTAAAAATACACACAAAAATGAATGATTTTGTACTCTGAATTGTTCAATATAACAATGATTTTGATAGCCAAGGAATTATTTTAGAGGTAATCGATGAGAAACAGACAATTATTAACAAGTGAGCCATTGGAACATCCAAGTGATTAACCTGAGAGCAGGTTATGTGTGTGTGTGTGTGTGTGTGTGTGTGTGTGTGTGTGTGTGTGTGTGTGTTTGCCCAATTTGGACATTTTCACTTAGGGGTGTACTCACTTTTGTTGCCAGCGGTTTAGACATTAATGGCTGTGTGTTGAGCTATTTTGAGGGGACAGCAAATTTACACTGTTACACAAGCTGTACACTCACTACTTTACATTGTAGCAAAGTATCATTTCTTTAGTGTTGTCACATGAAAAGATATAATCAAATATTTACAAAAATGTGAGGGGTGTACTCACTTTTGTGAGATACTGTACATACATGCACACCTCAATTTCCACTATAAATATATCTTGATAACATTCCAATCTTAATTATTTTAATTAAATAATCAATAATGTGGTAGACACAAGGTAGATTGCATCACGAAATACAACACAATGACAATTGAGGGGTTTATTACCTTATATACCTGCTGTATGATATTTCATACACACATTTTCAACCTGATTTTACTATAAAATAAGGCACAAAATAAGTAATTATACGTTGCTTCAGTACTGTAAAAATTCATATTGAAATATTACTAACAATATAAATTCTTGCTGTAATTTTCATAATTAGCAAACAATCCCCTGCCAAAAACTTGTGAGTCACTACATGAAAGCAGGCATATGCCTTCAAAAGCCTGCTACTTCCGGCAGTGCACGGATAATCCACCAGAAGGCAGAAGACATGTCAGAATCCATACAACAGGTGTTTTCAGCAAAGTACTGATCATGTTGACAACATAGAGATCTCAGAACTCATGTAGCAAATATGATACAATTGGTGCTACAGGAAAGTGATGGAAAGGGCAAAGTGTGGAGAAAGAAAGGATCTGCTCATAATCCAAAACATAGAAGCTCATAAGTCAAGCACGGTGGAGGTAGTCTCATGGCTTGGAGTTGCATGGCTGCTTCTTACCAACTCAACAAAGGACTTCATCAGGAGGGAAAAAATGGAAGATTTTAGAATGGCCAACTCAATCACCTTAACTTAAACCAGTTGAGGAGCGTTTCACCTCCTGAAGAGGGAAACTGAAGGGCGAAACCCCCAGAAACATACAATAACTGAAAAAGGCTGCAGTAAAAGCCAAGAAAAGCATGACAAAAGAAGAATTCAACAGTTTGGTGATGTTAGTGGGTCACCAACTTGATGTAGTTATTGCAAGCAAGGGATATGCAACCAAAGATTAAGTATTATTTACCTTAAGACCATCTGTACCTATACTTTTGCTCACCTAAATATTGGGTGATTTGCCACCAAAGTTGCCATATATTAAGTTGTTTAACAAATCTAGATGTGAATTTCAGGAAATTAAATGCATATGCATTCAGTTAAACAAAACATTTGCCTTTTTAACCACTGTGGGTGGCATTTTGGTTTGGCCTTATGAAACTAAATACGTTTCAGTGGAAGTCAGAGTGTTTCCCACCTTGGTGTATTCAATGCTTGGAAAACATAAAATCATGAATTCTGTTAGACCCAGTGAGTAAGCAATAACAGTCCCATTCAACAGAATACTACAGTCCATGACAAATCATGTAATATAGTTTTATGCCAGAATGTCTCTTTACCTGCCTTTAAAAAATGAAAATGAACAGTATGTATGTAAATTTGACAAATTCACGTATCAAGAGCTGATGGCTTTACGTTAGACCACTTGTGTCTCCTTAATGACCTTGAATGAGTATAGCTTTGTCCACTGTGTCCACAGTTGTACGGCTTCTGTCCTGTATGACTCTGCTGATGGCTGTAGAGGGCACTCTGGTCACGAAAACTTTTCCCACACTGTGAACAATGATACGGCTTCTCTCAAGTGTGAATGCGCTTGTGTTGTTTGAGTCTACTCTCTTGACTAAAACTCTTCCCACACTGTGAGCAGTGATACGGCTTCTCTCCTCTGTGAATGCGCTGGTGTATTTGGAGATTACTCTGACGAGTAAAACTCTTTCCACATTGTGAGCACACGTATGGCTTCTCTCCTGTGTGGATTCGCTCATGATCTTTTAGATGACAAATTTTAGTAAAACTCCCCACAATCTGAGCAGTGGTACATCTGGAAAACAAAATAATTATGGTTAAATAATTTCAGATTTTGTCCCCATGTTTTTCTTGAATTGTAATTGGAAACGTCTCCTACAATACTGTAATATGGCTTCACAACCAAATCACTCACCTTTAACGGCTGTAAATAACTTTGTAATTTTAGATTTGTAATGTAATACCATTGATTGCAGTCCAATTTTACTAACCAAAACCACTGTGACTGATCATTTTTGAGAGCCAAGACGAATGAGAGTTGACCAAACTTACACATCATTTCTCACCACTAATCTGAGTTTTGATTAGTTAAAAATGCTTGATTTTACAGAGGCTTTTTTTTTCTCTCAAAAATTTCCAATGCAACCTGGATAGTTGGTGGAATTGTTTAGCATGGACTTTTGCAGGGATGTTTGTTGGTAAATGAGATTTTTTAGCTGTACTCATGTTCGGCACACATGAATCGAAGAGGAGTTTAGCTGAATGCACGTTGTGATGATGTCACATGATGGATCTTGGGAAAATCTGCTGTAATTTTAAACAATTGCAAGCTCCCCTGAATATTACAGTTTGTTTGATTCTGCATTAAGCTACATTAATTGGAGGAACTGTGTAATGATGTAATCATTCCTACATGATATTGTAATTTAGGGTTAGGGTTGTAAGTGTTTGTGTGTGTGTGCAGTGGGGGTGGGTGGGAGTGGGTTACAGAGAATTCGCTTTTTAAATCTTCTGGCTCACACATTATTCTTTTGGTCTTGTCTGTGGAAGTAAAATGGATGGGAATAAATGGCAACCATTAAGCAGCACTCTTTTCTGGCTCATTTTTATGAAGAGAAAAGACCTTAAAATATGGATATCACTCAAAAGTGGCAGAACTGTGGCTCTGGAGTTCTCAGAGAACAGACTACAAACCTCTGTTCATCACAGTGAAATGTTGTCATATCACCTCACACTGTCATGGATTATTATTCAGAAACCTACTTCTATAACACTAGAATTGTATTACAATATTAAAACATACGTGGATCATCAGTTGGTTTAATTATTTCATTAATAGGACATCTATTTTTTGAAGAAAATAATTCAATCCAGTACTTTACAGTTGGTTGTGTGACTGTACATCATTCCCTTCAAATGCTATTGAGTTTAAATTATGGTATATTTTGTGTATGGGACCATTCTGTAGTGAAATACACAACAATTTTTTTTGTTACAAAACTCTTCCAGTGCACTGGAACATTCGCTTCCTAAAAAATCGATGCTCACTATGTTCCCTTACAGGAAATCATGTCATGTTTTCTGAAGCCTCTCAGCTCAGAAAAAAAAAAAAAAAAAAACAGGAGACGAACTCTCAGCCAACTTCCGGCTACAAATGTATTTTACACACCTTTAAAATATTTATTTATTTATTTATTATTGTAATTCAAGAAAAACACAATAAGGGAGTACATGTTAATAAAGATCTTTAGAAAACAGAGCACATGAACAGTATAACAAAAAATAAGTGATAAAATATATACTTTGAAGTATGGGATATGATCATTCATATCAATATCATTCATTCACCGATAGTTCAAAGGATCCTACATCAGGAAAAACAACTGCAGCAGTACATATTAAGAGGTTCAAAGTCAGCATTCAAAAAAAGGACAACTAAATATGTATCAGTTTTTGCAACAGAGTTAATAACGATTTTATTGGCTATGCAATGGGTGGAGGAAGTTCAGCCAGTGGGGGCTGTTATTTGTTCAGAATCTCAATCAACAGTAAATAGCTTATTAAATGGGCATTCTGAATCAAGACAAGATTTAGTATATGAGATACTTATGCATCTACTTAGAATTCAGAAACTGGGGATGGTCCTGGATTTCGTTGGGTACCAGAACATGTGAGAGTACAAGGAAATGAAATAGTGGACAGACTGGCTAAACAGGTAATGGATCATATGGATATTTGAAGTGGTATATGAAGTTCATATACCACTCAGTAAAGAAGAGGTAAAAGGAAAAATTAGAGAACTTATGAATATAAAGTGGCTAGAAATGTGGGACAAGGAAAAAAACGGGTAGACATTGTCGTGGAAATTAGACAACACTCGCAGACTCGTCCTCTGAAGGTAAAAAGGTTTATTACAGAATGTTGGTTAATACAGGATAGAATAAAGCAGGATAGAATAATGAGAGCGCTCTGAAGCACTTGTGCTGAACCACTACAATATATATATATATATATATATATATATATATATATATATATATATATATATATATATATATATGAAAAGCAGAGCATGACACACTTCTGTGTACCGATAAGAAGCAGTTTAAACAGGCTTTGTTTTAGGATCTTGGAAGATGTTTAGATGAACCTTGAGCAGAAGAACATGTTTGTGTCTCTGTAGCAGATAAACATTCTGTACTGATCTCAGTGACATGACATGGACTTCTTAGACGTTATCCTCTGATGAGTATGAAACAGAACAAGAACAAAACTATTACAAAGTAAAAATTAGTAATTTCCCTCACAACATCTATACAATATCCAAAAACAGACATCTTCAGTCGTCTTGACTCAGTCTTGCCTCTGGATCATTGTGGTGCCCGGGAAGTGAGAGTGAGGCAGATGCTATGCAAGGCTTCCTCACTTTAATCCAATTCACGTGCAAGTCGAGTCCCAGTTTGTGTTCTCCATAATGGAGGCAGAAATGTAAACTTCGGTCTTCGTCAAAATCGACGGACGAACTCCTGTGTGTGAGTGTGGTCCAAAAACAAGGAGTGATGCAATTATCACTCGGCTTCGAATAGGACATTCTGGATTAAATAATCCATATTTCAAAATATGGAAACATCAAACAGGATTATGCTTGATGTGGTGAAACAGAGACTGTTTAACATGTATTATTACATTGTGTAATGTTTACAAGGGAAAGAGAGGAGAAATATAGATTCAATCAATATCACCTTATCAAACCTAGTGAATTGTTCCTCAGGACAGTCAAAAATACAAAGAGAAATACTTAATTATCTCAGGAAAATAGGACTGGACATTTTATCGGACATTTAAAAGAACGAATATATTTCCCTTCTTAATAATGCTTAACACTCCAGTCCAGTTGGTGGCGGTAATACAGCATGACTTGGCTTGTTAACTGCCATTAAACAACCCAAGAAGAAGAAGAACAACAACACACGCTTGGACCGAGATCTTCATGTGAAAGGGAGCTTCTTTTTCCACACGCGCTTCGCATCTCTGATCCTCTGCGTAACATCACTAAAGGTGAGTTCATCTGAAACTTACCACCTGAGCTGCTCGGTTAACAAGTTAGTGGAGATTCTGGAGTCATGAATCTCTGTATTTTTCTTCCAGTGTCCTGATTCTTTACACCTCTTATAATGAAATCAGAGTCCAGACGCCGCTCTTTAGGAAAATCTCCACAGACTCCTGCTGCTACTGGCTCAAAGGTAAAGTTTAGTCATGTGTCTGATTTCTCTTTTAGTTTTTAAACTCTGAGAACTTATTTATAATTAAGTAACCATCACAACACTATATACAACAAGCAGGAGACTTCAGGTCAGGACTCGCACTTTATGTGGTCTTAAGATTATTGATAAAGGAACTGATTTCATTCATTCACTGATAAATAAAGTTCATTAGATGAATGGATAGACTAAAGGACATTAGATGGACACTTGCTCCACTTATTAGATTGTGTTGTGGACTCTTCAGGTTTTATTCAGAAGTTGTTTTTTGGGGGGTGGAACAGAAGATTTATGCACATATTCAAAACTATTGTTTATAGTTTTGTAGCAATTCACAAAAATATACATTATTGTTCAAAAGTTTGGTGTCAGTGTTTTGTTTCAGAAACAACTATAAAATGATATAAAATGATTCTAGTGGTATAGATGTGGGTTTCTGAATAATAATCCACAATGGTATTAGAATTTCCTGGAGGGATGTTATCATTATAAAGTTCCTCCAATTCATGCAAATTAACACAATGTCAAGTAAACTCTAATATTCGGAGGAGCTTGCAGATGTTTAAAATTACAGCAGATTTGGCCAAGATCCATCATGTGACATCATCACAACGTGCATTTAGCCAAACCCCTCTTTGATTCATGTGTGCCAAACATGAATACAGCTAAAAGGTCTCATTTACCAACAAACATTCCTGCGAAAGACTGTGCTAAACAATTTCACCAATTATCCAGTTATCCGCAAAAGAAGCACAAAAAACTGCAGGTTGCAAATTTTGAAAAAAGCCTCAGAAAAATCAAGCATTTTTGGCTGCAACAGTTACAAAAAACTCCACAAAAGCCTGTACAGACTTATATCATACAAGCCTAGCGACCACCATACAAGTCCCCAAAGATGCAGCTCTACTGGAATTTTAAGAAGCATACATGTGGAATGAGCTATAACTTCACACCTGAATGATGCTCCGTCTGTGATGTGTCCATTTAACTACAGCCAACTACACTATATGGCCAAAGGTATGGGGATGCCTGACCAGCACACCACACCCATGTATGCCTTTTGAACATCCACTGATGGAACGGTATCCAGTCCATGGTGCCTTGAGTCCAGTGTTCCTGATATACAGGGGCATCTCAAAAAATAAGAATATCATGAAAGTCATTGTTTTTCCCCATAATTTAAAAAAAAAAAAGTGGACCTTTTCATATATTCTAAATTCATTACACATAAAGTGAACTATTTCAACCCTTTTTTTTTTGTTTTTAATCTCAATGATTACGGCTTACAGCTCATGGCAATCAAAAATCCAGTATCTCAGACCTGGGCTTCCAGAACACTTCAACAGTGCCACAGCCTGATTGTCTCCATGCCACACCGCATGGATGCAGTAATTCCTGCAAAAGGATTAAAGCCACGATCAAGTATCGGTGCATAAATTAACATACTTTTCACATCGTCGACATTTCTGTATTATTACATTCTTTCTTCTAATATTTTGAGATACTGGATTTTTGAGATCCATGAGCTGTAAGCCGTAATGATCATGATTAAGACTTTGTGTAAAACATTTCACTTTATGTGTAATGAATCTAGAATATATGAAAGTTCCACTTTTTAATTAAATTACAGAAGAAATGAACTTTTCTACGATATTAAAATTTTTTGGGATGCACCTGTACTTTTTGGATTTATTTCAACCCTGACCAGGATAACACAGTTATACTGTAAGATCAATGAATGGGTTTTTGTTGTGTGTGTATATGTGTTCCTTTTAAGAAGTAAGAAAATGTTTGTATGACCTGCAAGTATTAGAATTTTATCACTATCACAATCGTGGATATACAGTGAATGGAGCATTGAGAGAGTACATTTCCAGGAGTCTGGTTTTGATGACCTCTTCACTTTGGTAAATGTCATGTTTAATAAAGCTTCAAGTTTGTACTTTCCTTATTAATCAAAAAAAAATCTCCATACTGCAAATCATTAAACAGGTTTTCAGATTATATATTTTTAACAGAGAATATGTGTTGCTTACAATAACCCTGTAATCTATTGTATTTGGAAACACAAAGTTCCATGTTGATTTTCCGGAGTCGCCAAGAGCAAGGTCATCTTTGTATCCCTAGTCTCTGAATTTTATAAACATGTGTATAGATCTACATGAACTATTTCTGTGTGATTAGTGATGAGTAATGATGTGTGAATTTGGTCAAATGTCTTGTTCATCTTGGCTCTCAAAATCGATCAGTCACAGTGGTTTTGGCATGAGTAAAATTGGACTGCAGTCAAAGGAATTACATTACAAATATAAAATTACAAAGCTGTTACAGTCATCAAAGGTGGGTGATTGGGTGGTGAAGCCGTTACAGTATTGTAGGAGACGTTTCCAAAAACAATTTTAAGACCACATGGACAAAATCTAAAATTATTTAATCATCTTGAATAATTTTATTGTGTTTTCCAGATGTACCACTGCTCAGATTGTGGGAAGAGTTTTACTAAAAGTCATCATCTCAAAGATCACAAGCGGATCCACACAGGAGAGAAGCCATATCACTGCTCACAGTGTGGAAAAAATTTTAGTTGTGGAAGTTCTCTCAAACAACACAATCGCATTCACACAGGAGAGAAGCCGTATCACTGCTCACAGTGTGGGAAGAGTTTTACTTGTCGGAGTACTCTCAAAAACCATGAACGCATTCACACAGGAGAGAAGCCGTATCACTGCTCACAATGTGGGAAGAGTTTTACTTGTCGGAGTACTCTCCAACAGCACAAGGGTATTCACACAGGGGAAAAGCCGTATCACTGCTCACAGTGTGGGAAGAGTTTTACTTACCAGCGTCGTCTCAAACAACACAATCGCGTTCACACAGGAGAGAAGCCGTATTATTGCTCACAGTGTGGGAAGAGGTATTCTCGTCAGCATTATCTTCAACAGCATGAGCGCATTCATACAGGACTGATGCCGTACATCTGCGGACAGTGTGGACGGAGCTATATTCATTTAAGTTCATTAAGAGCACACAAGTGCTCTACCATAAAGCCATCAGATCTTGACGTGAATTTGTCAATTTAAGATACATGTTTTTCACTTTCATTTTTTAAAGGGAGGTAAAGTGACATTTTGGCGTAAAACTATGATATAATAATATCTATCATGGACTGTAGTGTTCTGTTACATGGGACTTTTTCTCTGGGTTTTATCAGAATTCATGATTTTATGTTGTTTTCCCCCAAACGCAACGACACCAAACATGGAATACACATTTAACCAGTGGGAATGCCCACTTTAATCAACCAATCCAGACCTCTGAGTGAGGCACATGACTCTGACATCTCCCTCTAACATAAGCAAAACACAGAGGTGTTATATTATACATATAGCAACACCTTTCATTTTAATTGATTTTTAAATGTGAGCTAGAATTTTTTTCTAAAATGTCATGTTGTGCATACTATCGAACTGGACACCTTTTCAAGCGAACAGAAGATGGTTGTGTTTACAGGCAGTTTGAAGAGAATTCTGGTCCAAGTTGCTTTGTTTTTGCAGCATCCGTTTAACTACAGCGAACTACAGTGTATGGCCAAATGTATGGGGATGCTTGACCACTACACCCATATACAGTATCTCACAAAAGTGAGTACACCCCTCACATTTTTGTAAATATTTGATTATATCTTTTCATGTGACAACACTAAAGAAATGAAACTTTGCTACAATGTAAAGTAGTGAGTGTACAGCTTGTATAACAGTGTAAATTTGCTGTCCCCTCAAAATAACTCAACACGGCCATTAATGTCTAAACCACTGTCAACAAAAGTGAGTATACCCCTAAATGAAAATGTCCAAATTGGACCCAAAGTGTCAATATTTTGTGTGGCCACCATTATTTTCCAGCACACCCTCTTGGGCATGGAGTTCACCAGAGCTTCACAGGTTGCCACTGGAGTCCTCTTCCACTCCTCCATGATGACAACACAGAGATGGTGGATGTTCGAGACCTTGAATGCCGTATTGAAAATTTTATGCATGTAAATGTAAACCTTGCTCATGTCATAAGAGTTCTGAGATAAAGTTTTTAATCTATATCTGAGTTTGATCATTCTTATCTTGTCACCAGCCTTACAAAGACGTCTGAACCTAGAGAGACCTGCGCTCTGAGGAAAAAGGACTCGCACGGGAATTAACACTCAAACTCTCTCTCACAGAATTAGCCGTGTCACCTGAGAGAACACATCATGCTGAGTGGAGACTGGAAGATCCTCACTACATTGTTTCCTTTTTCCTCTCCTCACACAGTTCTCTTTCTCTGTATTGAGATCACCTTAAACACACCCAAGGTCTATATGCATTACATAACATGTTTTAATGTGAATAAGATGTTGACTATACAGTTTTGCTGTATTATACAAAAGGTCTCGGTGCATCTGGAAAATATGTTCTCATTCCCTCAACAGCAGCTCAAATAAAAATATTGCATGCCGTTAAAGGCATACCCTCCCAGGGTCCCTCTCTTGAATTAGCTCCTGTATGTAAATAAGGTACATCCTTCCACAGACATCAAATTATAATAACAAACAA